>NW_021135926.1:0-36114 GCF_004193835.3 Ostrinia furnacalis | reverse complement strand
CCCTTTAAATAGACTTCGGACGCAGGTCGGCCGTAGTAAGGATAATCTGTTCAGGTGGGGATTTTTGGATGGCTCAAACTTGGAGTGCAAGTGTGGTTTTGTTCCCCAGTCGACGAAGCACAATGTCGTGCCCAAACAATTGCACGCAGGAAGATTTAATTAAGGCTACTGACAACGCCACTCTTGTGTCGGAGTTTTGCTGACGCTGTGTAGGTTTGTTGTCGACACGCCAAGAAGAAGATAGCAGACTTATCAACTCGGAAAAGGATCAACACCGTATCGCTTTTTGCGAGCTGTCTGTCAACGTTTTTCGCTACGCATTTCTCGTCTCAGCTTTAGTGGAATACGGTCCTAACACATTTCCTCCAGATATCAGATCTTGAGATATGCCTGTAAGACTTTATTACTCAGATACTCAAAGGTATGAAAGATTCTGAGAAATCTACAGTTCAAATTTGAAATAGTTCGGCGATAAGGGATATGCTGATAGAAAATTTTCATCTGTTTGCGGAAAAAAGATTCGAAAATTCTAAAACGCATTTTTCATTGCAAACAATACATACAAATCTAAAAGCCGTGAAACAAAATCTATTGAACAAATATGATCGAAGCACGAAGAATTGAATAACCCAAATCCATTTATACAGGGGATGATAATAAATTTATTTTAATCCAAGATAATGCTGCTCTACCTGAAACACGTAGACTTTCTGTACCTAATACAAGTGAAAGAAGTAGAACCTCATCTTAGAACTTGTCTATTTGTCCAAATGTCTTAAGTAGCAAATAAGCTCGCAACACGTCTTTGTTACAATTGGAATAAGGTTGTGTTATCAACTTTTTGGCCACTTTTGGTCATCATCATCATTTCAGTCATAAGACGTCCACTTCTGAACATAGGCCTCCCCCAATGCCCCAATGACTTCCACATTGCACGGTTGGTAGAAACCTTATAAAAAAAAACTGCACTCGCTAATCCGCCTGCCAAGCGTGGCGAGTATTGGCAACTCCCCCCCCCTCCTGATGAACGGCAGAGCTAAAACCAGGCCCCCAGTCTCCGGTAGCCCCATTGTTCCTGATTACGGTAGCGGTTGGGGGACGACGGGGCGGGGGGTGCTAAGAATCCCCGGAGGAGGAATAGCTATCTAATAGCTAAACTATTTGACGCTGACTAAACCAGTGGTACTGGCAGAGAACTGCTTCATGCATAGGGTTGCTTCTACACATCTCGTAGATAAGGCGACCAAGGCATAAACATGTGAACATCAGGCCTTCCACATCGGTCTGGCCAGCGTGTGGAGTGCAGCCCAAATCCTCCATTTCATCATCATCATCATCATCATCTCAGCCATAGGACGTCCACAGCTGAACATAGGCCTCCCCCAATGCGGGGAGCGGCCTGCGTCCAGCGCTTTCCTACTACCTTTATGATGTCGTCGGTCCACCTATGATACCTAGGTATGATAGCTATTATTTAAAAATAGTAGCGAGCCTTTTCCGACCAGTTTCTATTGTGACAGCGTAAAATTTCCGCTCCCAGACAGCTTCGTTAGGGATTCATAAGTGCTTTTAAGGTTTTAATTAGATCGAATCAGACTGACTTTTTGGATAAGACTGTACTAAAGTTATTAGGTTTATTAAATTTTCACCTGAAGTATTAATAAGGCATGCTGTTTTTAGAGCAGATTTGGATGAGGCCAATGACCCGTATTCACAAACTATGCTTGCTTAAGTGAAGCAGGAAATCGATCACACAACGTTGAATAGAGCTATGTGATTGGTTCGTATGCGACCCTGTGCATCCATACGGACTGTGAGACCTCATAGTAATGTTTGTGAATACAGTTGGTGTAGCTTAGATCGCAAGCTGAACTAACTTAGCTTAGTTTTTGATCTGCAACCGGTATACGAATAACTGGAAACATCTTCTCAGCTCTTGTTCCCACCGCTGCAACTCCTGTGTAGCCAGGATCTACAGATTGACGGCCAAAAATCTAACCAGTGAAGGCCAAGTTTGTCCCGGGGGAAAGTTAAGCTGTCATGGAACCCGCTACGAAATTAATCAGAAGAATATTGGGCAGATTGAAATTCTGTGATTTGTTAGAAAATACGTCTCGCAAAATGGACCATACGGTGGCTGATTGGAGAAGAATACGTAATCGAGGGTTGGGCTTAATGCCGTAGGTTGGGAGGGGATGTATCTAGGATAATTTGTACGAATTCCCCCCACTTTGGGAACCAATGATCTAGTAGGTAAATAAAATCTTACATTTTCAATTTGACCTTCTATTACTCACAGGTTTTTGCTATAATATCACTATTTGCATAATTAAAGGTAGCGATAACTTACAGCCTTCTGCTGACCATTAGCCTTCAACTTTATACTTTATACCTACCCTCGTAATAACTGGCCAACTACAATCGTCCCCAAAAATTAATGTCGTAAAACGAAGACTGGGCCTCACTAGTGATGTAACATTCGATTCTAAAATATCGAGCCTTTATAAAATCTCCGGCTCGATACACCAAGATATACCAAGTCTATAGACTTTGTATTAACTATTAAAAATGCATGCGTCATAGATCTCATCACCACTAAAATTACGTGTGATTGATGCCAAGCGCAGACTTTATTGAATTAAAAAACTACATCGTTCGTTCATTTCAGCCGAAAGACGTCCACTGCTGGACAAAGGCCTCCCCCCAAGGATTTCCACGAAGATCGATGCGTTTCTATGAAGATGACCTACTCATTTGTATATACTCTGCTACTATTCTGCAGCCGTGGTCACAAGCAGACTGGCGGCTCTATTCTAGGTTAGTTTGAAATGGAACGTGTCAGTTTAAAATCTATCTTTCTATTCATAAAAGCTATGTTCAGCTTGTTTTAAACCTAAGTATCGTTTATTTTGAGTCGAATTTATCCAAAAGATATTCCTGCTATAGCTCTTTATCGCCAAACTCTACCTGATTCCAGCAAATGTCCAGTCTTCGAAAGGTAAACGCATCGATTCGCTTACACTACTCGAAACCAATTACCACGTTATCAATTACTTAACGACAGTCCTAACGCGTCTCTCGATTATCGATAAATCGATCAATTAGCATCACTAGCGGGGTAATTATTTCGCGTCGTGTGGCCGGAGGGGCGTTTGGTGTAATGTGGGTCCTCCAGACCCGACCTCAAACGAACAACGAATTACAAATTAAGGAGGCCTCATTCACACCGTGCCGAGCGGTATGGATTTTCTTATGATGTTTGTGCAAGTTTTTTTGTGGTTATTTTATGACGGAGCTGATGCTGCTCAGCTGGTATAGTATAAATGAAAGAATCGTCTATTTAGTTACAAATAGTATAAGGTACAGACGGAAGAAAATACCCATTTCCATGATAGTACAGTGTACCATGATAAGTTGTGCGATAATTTCTTCATTTGTGAGGTTTTATTGGGTCATTCTTGTTCTTGATCGAATTAATAACTAGCATATTTTGGTTCTCTTGCCAAGAGAATAAAAAACCAGACAATCTGAGACATACCAGACCTATTTAATTTTATTTAATTTTCTGTACCAATGATGTCACGTAAATGACTTTTCTAATAATGTTGTTATTCAATAAATAATTAAAACAAAGTGCAAAATAAACAAGTCAGTGAAGGAGATCACGGGCAAAGGTTTTCTGAGAAATATGGTGTATTTTTTTGTTCGTAATAGAAAATGATCATTTCATTGTCTTTATTACGCTTCGGTGTAAATTATGATAAGCACGAGGGTCCACTCTCTATTAATTTGGGGGCGATTTAAAATTAATTTCGCGGAAATCCAATTTTTTCTCCGAGGAAATATCAAATCGGTTGACACCTTCAATTGAATCATAATTAGGGCGACCCAATGGTTTGTTTTTGTTTCAGTTTTGGGTGTTCGGAGACTGATGAGAATGTAAGTAACTTTATAACAAAGTCTCTTTTATTGAAGAAGTACTTACTTGGTATAAGGAATAATTAAGGAATTAATTTATGTCTACGAGTAATTACTCAAAGGACTTTATAAAAGGCCGTTTCGTAGTATAAAGCCAATCATATTTAAAGGTAAAGCGCTTAAATCAATAACCTAAGACGTGTTCGTTACCATGAAAGTTTTAATTAAACAATAGATACCTATAGTCTTCGAGAATCCCGTTAAATCCTAGTTCGTTTGTTATTCCGAAACTCTGGCGTAGTTTTTCAAGCGAAAATTTAAAAAATAGACGAGTCATTTTCCGTTAAAATTTCGACTGAGGTGAGGAGAAAATCGAAAGCTCGCCGAAGGCTTTATTTCAGTTTGCGGCAGTTATTTGGAGCTTTGTAGGTCGGACAATATTGACATAACTGGTCTGGACTTTCAGCAGTTTCAGCCTAGGCAGTAGAAGGCCTATTTCGGTTACTTTGATTAAGTTTGCAGTTCAAGATTTTACTTTGAAAAGTTTGAAAAGTTTGTATGGCACCATTTTCGGCCGTTAACCCCTTGTGGTAAGCTAAAATGCTTATGTTACGAGTGGATTCACCACAATAATCGAGTGGCGGTAGGTATTGACCCCGTGTTCCTCGGATATCGAGTCATACAGTCTGACCCTCTCGAATCTTTCTTCACGCTCAAAAATAGTTTTAGAACTAGGAGAAAAGTTTTTGAAAACGTAACTCGCTCTTCATCCTATACAGACCAAAATTTTTCAAATTTCAAAACCGCGAGCAATAGCTATTATGGCTAGTATTGTCCATCTCACATGATTCGATGAAGATAATAAACTGACTGATAAAATCCAACATCAGACTACAATGTTCACCCTTACTCTGATCAGAATTAGCATGTTACGTAACTCCAACCCTTAGCTGTCCCGCCCCTCAATATTTATCAGGTGTGATACTCCAGGCAGGGGCGGGCTCGGTGAATAATTTACAAGCTCAGCCTCATTAGGCCGCGCTGCATTTTTAATTGCGTCACTGAGACCCCGTCCTTGGTACGTACCTGTAATTTGATACTGGGTGTAAGTACGATGTAATTTTGTATTATTTACGTGACTAGATTGCGATTGAAAGGATGGCTTGTCAAAAAAGAGCTTGATATCATCAGGTCTTTTATCTTTAGTGTAGGAAAACGACTCTCTCAAAACCAAGTGGCAAGAGGCAAGTGGAGGATTTGACGCTGGCCAGACGGGTTGGGTAGCAGCCAGAGTAGAATAGGACCATCCCAATTTTTCTGGTAGATGTTCAAGGCGCCTATGGAACAAATATGGGAACACCAGGCTTGCCAACCTAACTGGCCAGCATGAAGAGTGTACGCTATTTTCATTTTCCTCTAGTAATTAGGGTTGTACTCCTGCAGTGCTCCTCCTCCTCTTATCAAGACACTCTTCCAACTCCCATTGACCTCAAGATCTTAGAAATTGTATCACGCTGTATTGCGTTTTGCTTATCGCGTGAAAACTGTAAGAAACAACAAAAATGTGCCAGGCCTCACAGGCTTAAACTGCAGCGTGAAAATGACTCAACTACATAATCACCGCGCCGAGTGAGGCCACAAAAAGGTGTTGACCTGAATCCGGCACTCGACTCCACAAAGCGTGTGAGGAGCGAGCGGTCATTAGAGGAAGCGGGTGGGGCCATTAACACAGCGATTTGATTTTTATAATCGACTTCAAAAGGAGAAAGTTCTCAATTTGTCAGTATGATTTTCTTTAAATATGGGTTAAAATTGCTTTGCACGCATTTTTCATTCTTCTTTTTAAATTATTCTTAGTTGTAGTTTTAAAACAATGGCTTCTTCAAAGCATTCGAATACTTTTAATGCAAGCATCAGGGGAGATGCTGAATCAATGTACTTCACCTATTTGTGTAATAAATTATAATGTGATTCTCAGTATGAGAGCTCAAATTTATTATGTATCGTAAATGTCTATCTCAAAAACAAAAATCTTACTTCTTGAAAATAATCTCAATGACAATATTGAGAAGAAATGTATGAACATTACCACAGTATTAAGTACAACAAACGTTAAACAGAACTTTCTTTTTTACGTTTTAGTGTAAGTGGTGAAAACATTACAGTAAAATATTTTATGTTTATCCGATATCAGAATGTATGACTCCAACAAAATTCTGGTATGTGTAAGCCTTAATATTAGTCATACTTAGAAGTAAAGGTAGACACACATTATGAGCAATGCCGTGTAACGTGATTTCCTTCTGCGTATCAACGTTCATCACTAAAAGATAAATTAGTAAAAAAATAATGACCAACGACCAATGCTGAGGTTAAAAAAAAATCACATTTCAAGCTACATATCAAGGGTTCAAGTTTCACTTGAGACAGTTAATTTAAAAAAAGTTAAAATTTATTTTCATTGCACAACTTACTGTCAGACATCTTACATGTAAACAAATGTAATAAATTATTATGTGATATGTAATTAAGTATTCATGAACTTCATATTTCAAACAAACATAGCAAAAGGTCATAGGTCATGTTGAAGTCCTTAGAAAAAGTTTGACTTTAAAAATACTTATTTACATTATAGTATATTCTAGTCGTCATGTCTGTTCATATTCGTTTTGGCTGACTCTATATTCGTTACAACTGACTACCCAATTGTGTGCCCACCTTAACCACTTTCACATGACTGTAATGCCTCGTACGCGTTTATGTCCCACCATTATAACTATCAGCTACTGAACTTATCGAGTGTCATGTTAATGCTACTTTGTCATTAGTTAGAGAAATATAGAGATCATTCTTTATGATTTATTGAAGGTTTCTGTGATCGATTTGTAACTCAAGAAGTGGTGATAGGTTTGATTTTTGTAGCAGGTTGATAAAATAAGATTAATAGTGATGTTATTACAAATAGTGCGTCGTAAAACTAGAAAAGATGCCACAGTATGTAGTTAGTTTGGCCGTTGCATTATCTGTAATATTTCAAAAGAGTCTATTGTAATAAAACACAATTCTAACAGTTCCAGATCAAATCGATCAACGAGGAGATTCGTTGTATGGAGACCGCGTATGAAACTTGGCACATGATGAAAATAGGTAATCGCCAGTTCTGTTACTTGAACTTGGCTGGACACGCTACCACATATCTAGATACAGATTATAATTTATAGATATTGTAAATATTGTATCCAACAACTTTTATTACGAGAAGTTCGGCATTTTTATCTAAAANCAGCTATGCTAATTTCGGCCAAATTGACTAGAAGACTCTCATGGCATTATCTTCGCTTACTTTATAGTATGCTATAAAGTTTTAAATTGATAATTAAACATTGAAATGCCCAATTAATTACGATTATGTATGTACCTAGTTTACTTTAGAACATAAAAAAAAACACGATAAAATTGCTATTCTCGTTTATTTATATCACAAAGTATAAAATATTTACATCTAATTTTTAATAAGTCTACAACTTGGTTACTCACAAGGTATTGATTTTATTTGAGAGATGGCATCTGCTTAACTCACTAGCAAATGTTTCTATCACAGTTTAATATTTTTATATCATTAATTTTAAACCATAGTTTAATGGTTTTATTCATTACTTGCATTAGTAATAATAATAATAATAATAAATCTTTATTTTACTCACACAAAAAATCGAACAGAATTACATAGTGAATGTATAAGATACGTTTGATGTTCATTCTCGTGTGAGTCTGATGCCTATGCTAGGTATTTAGTATACCTGTATTACAGGTCATCAGGCTCCCACCACCTCAGGTCCATTAGTAGATAAGTATTAATAAACCTACATGTAGTACAGGTTGTTTAGGTTTAGACTATAAGTAACTATCCGACTGTAGAAGGGGGTTACGTTTATGAATTATCTGAGGTATTTATTTACTGAATCCAAGGTTTCTCAAAACTGTTACTATGATCATGAATGTTTTCAGTGATTAAGCATCCAACAAAGCAATTTTCTAGAATGTTTCTTTAAGGTCAAAAATTAATAAAAACTAACCTGTTTAAGGGTTAACTTATGACGTTCAAACCAAATAAAAAACCAATCTATGCATTCTTGCTCTTGCCCTATTAGTAAAATCTAATAGCTTTGTTTAACCCTAAATTACTTGAGCTTTGTACAATGTTACCACTAATACGGTCCAGTAGACCCTATCGATTGTTATTGTCTATCCTTTGTGGGCAGCAGGCTGGGTAGGGCTCGGAAAGGTTGCCCATCCTGAAGAAGCCGGGGTCGTTGTCCGATTGACAGCTGGAAATTTAAAAAAATCTAGTTAATATAGTTTTCAGCTCTTGACAAAATAATAAGAGAAATAGGAACTACTGTCCAAAAATATTTGAAGGTAATAATGTACATAATCTGATTAGATTAAGCTTTGGTATCAAAACACTGTTCATAGGTAAAACGATATACGGAAAACTTATTGAAAGCATGTATTAATATGAAGCGTAAAAATGAAACGAAGAAATAACTTCAAAAATGTTCAAATCAATAAGTGATTTTTCTGAAAACTTAAAAGACAAAATATATTTTATCACAATATCGTGGTAAGTACAAAGTTTAAATAATTTATTATACAAAATTAACGATAAACACTTACGTTGTTTTCTCAATAAACGCCTCATAATCTTCTTCAATTTCTATTCTTTCTTCTTTGGCACCAGTATCTATGCTCCTTCTCTCTCTGTGTAACTCATCCAACTTCACAACTTTACCCACTCTTTCTAACTTCACCTTTTTC
Source organism: Ostrinia furnacalis (assembly GCF_004193835.3). Lineage (NCBI taxonomy): Eukaryota > Metazoa > Arthropoda > Insecta > Lepidoptera > Crambidae > Ostrinia > Ostrinia furnacalis. Next base: position 27,378 of record NW_021135926.1, on the reverse strand, counting down.
CTTAGCGAAAAAGGTTTGAATAATTTTGCCTTTTCTTCAAAATGCGCTCTCACCTCTTCCAAAACCTTTGCTGGTAACGGATCTGTCTGCCATTCTGGCTTTTTATTATGAAGCTTACCATTCAACAAGCTTTCAAGTAATTTGCTATCTAAAATGTTAGCTTTTTCCTCCTCTGTTTTTGCTTTGAAATCAGTTTTGGGTTTTGTTTGTTCTTTATCAGGTTTTGTGTCTGTATCAGCTATGGTGTTGTCTGGAGTCAGTTCATTGTTAGTCTTTGGTGGTACATTATTCTTGTTGTTGACATCAAATCGAGCCCATGGGTTTTCAGCGTAATTTATATTGAAAGGANATGTGTCATAATTTATAAATAAAACAATTTGCTAAATATTTTCATGGCTTTATTTAAGATTTGGATTATAAAAAATATATGTTTATGTAAGCAACTACTCGTATAGATTGACGAATCGTATGATTGGGCTTTATACGTGGCGTAGTTTTGCACATACGCCTATTTGCCTAAAATTTTATTTTGTATCTAATGGAAAAAAAATTTTTTTTTCTTACTGATGTTATAGATTAGAGCAAAGTGAAATCATTGCTTAAATAATTGGAAAAAGGCGTAAGCGGCAGTTTCGCCCTTATACGTAGGAGCCATCGATATCGCGTTTTCTATAAATTTAGGTAGGTAATTAATTAATTTTACAATTAAGTTAAGAACAATTTATAAATCAATTAAACGTCGCCTCCTTGAAAATTCAAACTTATAATTTCGGTTTCGATAATTCACAAAAAAAAGGTTTTTTCTAACAGACTGCGTAATATTTATAAATTAACTAGAGTTCACGATGATTTGCCCATATTGCATAATATTTTTGTTGCTTGTGTAATGTGCATGTAATTATTGTGTTAAAATATCAAAGTCATTAAAATTGGCTCGGCGATTAACACAAACGTTTGTTTACCTATTTAGACTGCTACATTAGCATTTAATACTAGACATGTGTAGTCGCTTGCTAAACACTGTAACTACCAAAACTTCTCACCTTAAGGGTCATAGCAGACTTATCAACTCGGAAAGGGATCAACACTGTATCGCCTTTTGCGCGCTGTCAACCCCGAGGCGAGGCGTTTACGTTACGGTGCGAATAATGCCCGTATTCACTATTACTCTCAGTGTGCGCTTGGACGCACAAGACACACGAACCAATCACAGAGCTCTATTCAACGCTGTGGTTTCGATTTGCTGTTTCACTTAAGCAAGCATCGTTTGTGAATACGGGCGTAAAGCCTTGATCACACGTAACGAGCAAACGGGCGAGACAGTGCTCTCGGCCGAGTACTCGGTGTTTATGAACATTATACGCCGAGTGCTCGGCGATGCGCTCGAGTATGTGACTCGCTCACCCAACTGTCTCGACCGAGTAAACATTTTACTGTCTCGTCCGTTTACTCAGTACCTATGTGTGATCAAGGCTTAAGTGTGCGTTGCAGTATGGGGATTCATAAAAAGAATACAGACCGCCTCGAATCGTAGCCGTATCAACACGGCTACGATTCCTTTCCGTGTTGATAAGTGTGCTCCGTCCTTTAGGCCCGCCCTTTCCTGTACGATGAAACGTGAACACGTTGCTCCCTGTTTGAACAAGTCTTGTCCTGTTGGATTTATGATAATTTGGTTTCCTCACCCGTCGCATTCCTGTTTATTCTGCGTGTGGATTGTTGGGTCCCGTATGTCTTAGATTTTATGTGAAGCTTTAATTGATTCCAGTTTTTGTGAGGGTTAAACAGTGGGAAAAGGAAACCACTGCCTACTGATGCTTCTGTGGTGCATAATCTTTTCTTAAAGGTTTTAAACCTTTGTTTGTCACCTGTCATCCGCTTTGCAATGGAGGGAAGTCGAACCTTAATTTCGAACTCCTCCTATGTTCTTCTGATTAATTTCGTTCCGGGTCCAATGACAGTTTAACTTTCCCCCGGGACAAACTTGACCTTCATTGGTTGGGTTTTTGTGGCGGTCAAGCTGTAGAACCTGGCTACACAGGAGTTGCAGTGGTGGGAACGAGAGGTGGGAATAGTCCCGTCCGTACTGATGCTTCTGTTATCTTCTGATACATTTCTCATCATCATTTGAACTGAATTTCATCACTGTGGTGTATAAAAAGTGAGGTTAAGATACATTGTACAAAATTGTAATTGTTATCGCAAAATACATTATGTGGAGTTTCGATACCTAATCGAAAGCCTCGGACTGCCTAAGGCGGGAATCGAACCCACCTTTCGCATGCCGGGCGACTGCTCTTCCATATAAGCTACTTAATGCTAAAATTATAAGTAGATAGGTATACCTATGACGTCCGTCCATGCTTAGTTAAAAGACTTAGGCTGGGTTGCACCATCATAATTTAACTTTGACAAACGTCAAAAATCTGTCAAACTCTATACAAAAACACCGGTTATCGTTATAGTTACGGACAAATTTAGGTGGTGCAACTCAGCCTTAAAGATATCTTCTCTGAAATCATAAACAAAACAATTGGACGGCGAACTTACAACGACAAGTCATAGTCATAGACAATAACCGACTTATGGCACCGACTATAAATAAAATATTTTCTAACGTTTAATGAACCGAACACAAAGCCTTGTGAATTATGCCCAAACATAATTCATTGTTTGTGAATACAATAGATTTTAACAAGATATAATAGGCACAATTACTGAGGCTGGAATTTCATTACGCTTCCGTGTGACCCCCACCGGTTTTCAATTTATAGTCCGGGAGGCCGTGACTAAAATACTTGAAGTTTAAAAAACGAATAAAAATAATAAAAGTAACCTACTAACTTATAGATAGATATGTCATACTTACTTTATTGTACACTGTTTAAGACACATAATATAAGATGCACAAAAGAGACGTCACAATAAAATTTTGGTGATATTATGGCGACTAAGCGATCTCTTCCAAACAACCTAGAGGACAGACAGTTGACCTAGATCATGAAATAAAATTTTATCTTTCAACAATTTTAGGTACATTTTTAATTAAAGTAGTTAGGGATTCTAGTAATTTTTTATTGCACTCTTCAGTATTCACCATTTAGTGTGCAAGAAAGTTAATAGAAAGATAATGAGATAAAACATTAAAAGGTCATTTATTTCCTGCAAATAGGCTATCGAAAAGCGCTTTTGTAAGTCTCAGTATAATTTCCACTACTACTCCTTATCACTGCTTCAGGATAACAAGTGGTTCAGTTCCAAGAAGAAGCATATTATGTAGTACTTCGAGATATTACGTAACTAGCTCCCGGACTATCATCGACGGAATGATTTACGTAGTTACAAAATTAAGCCATTGTAACCGTTCCAAGTGTTACAGTTACGGCGTGTAAAACGATATCTTTTGATGTTACTACTATTAAGTCGGTCACAGATGGAATTAAGAACACCTTATTTTGGTGACATAAGGACATAAGTTATTTGATGACTAGAAGTTCTAATTTGGTAATATTGTAGTTGTGGCATTAGTTTTAAGAACCATATTAAATTCAATGCTTTTTGGAAACCCGCTGACTTGGAGTATATTTATTTAGTTTAGCCATGAGAGAGAATAAGCAATGCATAGGTAAACTCTTTCATTATGAAACCCTTCGTTCGTTCGTTCGTTTCAGCCGAAAGACGTCCACTGCTGGACAAAGGCCTCCCCCAAGGATTTCCACAAAGACCGGTCCTGCGCCGCTCGCATCCAGGCACCTCCCGCGACCCTCACTAGATCGTCGGTCCACCTAGTGGGAGGCCTGCCCACGCTACGTCTTCCGGCTTGTGTACCCTACCACAGTTTTAAATGTTTATATTACTTCTGTTTTGGCAGCTATTTCACATTTCTATATCTCATAATATTACAGTAATGTGCAAAATAAATTATGTATTCACTTAAATGTGTTTTAAAAAGACCTTACCATGCAAACCACGAATCGATTTTATTTAATTGGGCAATCTATGTGCAAAGTAAAAATCAAAGCAAAAAAGCTCAATTTCCCTTGTGAAATTCATTACTACACACTTAAATAATGACACACTATCAAACTGTCGTTATACTGTCACAACAGAATCATTGTGTTCACGCATAGTTTCGTCCGACAAAACACGGGTAGTACAAAAAAGGGAACAACTTAACCCTATCAAGGATCAAGGACAGGTAGAGAGACCCTGCTCAAGAATTATCAATGAAGTTGGACAAATATTTCACTTGGCCACAACTCAAGTAGGTCAGACACTACAAATCACTGAGTTTCTTGCGCTACCTACTTAAGGTTCGGCCAAACCAACGCGATCACACGCGATCAGCCGGCGTACAGCGATGGCGACCAGACTTAAATGCATTGATCACCATCGCTGCACGCCGGCTGATCGCGTGTGATCGCGTTGGTTTGGCCGAACCTTTAGTTGTAAAGTTAGTGGGGCTTTGAATTTTAACAAGCTTAAACTTAGGGCTGAGTTGCACCATCTTATTTTAATTATAATAAACGTCAAAAGTGCGTCGAACACCATGCAAAAACACTGATTAAAATTAAATTAGTAATTAAAGATTTTCAGCGGTAACTCGACGCGACATTAAAGCGCCCAGTATTATTTGATAGTTTTTTGAGTTTATTTTTTGTCAGGTTTTTTTTTTTAATTTTAAATTTAATTTTTTCTTGCGTGCAATATAAGGTGCATGCAAGATAGTGCTTGCTGTTCTCTTTATGCTATGCCCCAGTCTCCTCCAAGGATGTTAATCCCTTAATGTCAAAAAACAAATATACGAAACGTACCCTAAAAGGTCGGATTAAGCATGAAATGGGTGTAATATAAAAAGTGGACCGAGGATAAAGATAACTGGCGACAATAATCTTTGGTTTTGGGGACATGATAGTTGGGGGTTTGATAAAAACACGGATTATTATGTTTTGACCTGTGTCTGTGGGTGATCAAAAATGTTGGAAGTCAAAATTGAGATACTACATTATAAATAAATAAATAAATATCCTTGGACATTTTTACACTACGCTTCTAGTCCCAAACTAAGCAAAGCTTGTACTATGGGTACTAGACAACGTATATAAACATACTTAAATACTTTTTTTGTAAATACATACATATTATAAAAAATAGTAAAAAGGAACGATATCCTGACCCGTCTAGCCAATGTCAGTGAGATATCTTGGTGGACTAGACAAAGAAGTAGAAAAAAGCGGTTTTTGTGCACTAAATCACAAGATTCAATCAAAATCCCAAACTTTAATCCAAAAGAGCTCAATTTCCTCCAAAACGTTACTCATTTCGGCGACAACGCTTCAAAAAAAGGCAAAAATTCTCCAATCTCTGCAACTCAAAGGAAACCCATTTCCGAGTGAAGACCGGCGCTCGACATATCTTTATTTGGAGGCGCCGATAAAAAAATAATGTCCAACATTAAGGGAGAACTTAATTTAAATATTTCTGACGCAATCCACCCTCTCTTTCGCACGCAAAGGAGGTGGTATAGCGTTGTTCTTGTCTGGAGGAGCGCGATAAGTTAGAGACGCACCAAGTTAAATGCTTTTTTAAGTGAGCCTCGTGTTTGGGGCGTTTTGGAGAACAGACCACTTGTATTTCAGACGCTGCATATAGTATTTAATTAGCTTAATTTATAGTAAGAGGTCTCCAAGTCATTGTCTGGAGAAACAAAATATATTGGGACAAATGGAAGGCAGACGTGCTTGACGAGATGGTCGGACGCGATGAGGAAGACGGTGGCCGGGAGTTAGCATCGTGCAATCCACACAGCTTATGACCGCAGTCTGTTGAGGGACACTATGAGTGGTCGCGAACTTCATCAATGAGGGGACCGAGGAAATATATAGTAAGAGAAATTCAAAAGCTTTTATAATATTATATTTATTTATTTAATTTATAATGATGCTATAGAGATGGTGCCTCTCTGTGTAAAATCTATTGTATTTATTACAGGCATTATACTGAGTCATACTACACATTACACCTAAGTGATCCATTAGTCACCATCAGATGATTTATATAAATACGTTTATAATTTAAATAAATGCTCGTTTTCTGTCGCTCAGGATAAAAACTCTGTATATCCAAGACCACTCACGTCAACGTTGACAGACATACTTCAATGTTTTTATAATAGCGATTTAAAAAATTAAAATAATATAAAATAAAAGTTAGGTCAGGCCTACCTACTTTTGAAGCTATTGAAGATTTTCTAACCGACGCTTTTTTGCGGTCCAGTGTAGATGAGATTAAAAACATATTATTTAGTGCGGTGTCTACAGCTCTAAGTTGCCTACAACGGCATGTTAGGACTGTTTTTGCTCTAACAAAATGTAACGACTTTTATGGGGTTGCCCCATTAGAACAATGGCTGTTTTATGGGTTCGACCGTCGAATGGCGACGGTAGGTGCTCTAATTTGATAAGTGGGCTGCGATCATTGCGATGGGATATCGTTTGCTAATGAAAGGCTTGGGTGAATTTGGTAATGCTTACTTGAATGTAGCCATTTTGTACCTTTGGGGATGGAGAATTGGACTCTTGTAGGGTTGAGACATTTAGGTTTGTCAAGTTGATAAATAATAAGATGATTCTATGAATCGTAGAGATTTTTTTTACGCATAACAAGGCAGTTATTTGATCACATTCGCAGCTGATGTTAAGTGGGATGCAGTCTAGGATGGTACATATCTGCCCTGTAAGTGCCTATTCCGTCTCGCCTTGAAAAGGCCCGGATTATAGATAGTCTTCGGGAAAGACAGCAGCAGGCAGCGAATTCCAGTCCCTAGCTGTACCTGGAACTGACAATAAATGCTCGATGGACTGACGACTTTAATAAGATAACTAGCAGTGACTTATGTCGACGAAGCGGAAGATCGTGATCGTAGCGTTCTTTGAAGGATTACTTAGTTTAAAGTAGGTTTCTTTCCAGTTTCTCGTGATTCTAAGAAATACGATTCTATGCTAGCTATGGTGAGCACTAAGCTAATAATCTGATTGAGCTATGTTACTAGGATGGTTATTATCACCAGCTAAGGCTGGATTGCTATTATTCATTCCAATCCAAATCCGTCCTATGACTATGTTTTATTGTGTTTTTCATCATAAAATATCATAATAGGTATCCATAACTAGCGGCCGCCCGCGACTTCGTACGCGTGGATCCCGTTTTACCCCCTTAGGGGTGGAGTTTCGTAAAATCCGTTCTTAGTGAGCACCTACGTTCGAAAAGGAACCACCATGTAAAATTTGAGACTCCTAGCACTTTAACTTTCTGAGATTTCGTGATGAGTGAGTGAGTCAGTCAATCGGTGACATTTTCTTTTATAATGTAGATTTTTGATGCTTTTAAACTTTCATTATTGTTTAATAGTCTTTTAACTACCTACCATAGAACTATGTTTCCGCTTGCCGTCCTGGAGTTCAGAAAAGAAAATTCGTTTCGCGACCCTCTCGTCAGCCATACGCCAGATGCTCTTAAAGCCAGACCAGCAGCGGCTATCACCTACAACTACATCAGCGGTGTCCTAACGTGTCGACATTGTTCGCGCACGTTTACCAACAAGATTGGCTACTGTAGCCATGTGAGGGCACATGATAGGGCAGCCCTGCGTAGCCCTCTTATTGCGGACTAAAGGAATTTTGTCGCAGTTACCGTAGCCGAAAGCGGCTTGGGAGTATATATATATAACTATGTACTACTTCGGATCGTATTTTTAAGGATTCGGATCGGACATAAAAATATACGAAACCGCTCTAACAATCTTGTATTGTTCTCAACTTAAAATACACTTACTCACAATTTTATTTCTAAAACACATGCATCTCATCAACAAAATGCATACAAAAACAAATATTCCCGGAAATCACCTTAACCCTTTACACGCCGCGTCATAAATTCTCATTTTTTCTTATTTGAATAAAAAATCTTCAAAGCACATTTTTCAATCGCCATGTGGGGGCGAGTGGTGCTATCTGATTTATTAGGTCGGTTTTTTGGTGATTAATTTTAAATTAGGTGTTATCTACACCGTGGGACTTAATTGGAGCTGTTCTAATGCATTTTTAACAAACTTGTTTTACAATGGTCGTAGCAATGTTAAGTGGTTTTATTCAAATAAACAGTTATTTAAACAGAAATATCTATAACTACTGTCTGCATTTTAAAAATCTTAATTTTTTTGAAGTTTCTGAAAATTAGCATAGAATTCTTTGATAGATATCAGGCAAAACTTAATAATATTTTAAATTACTCAAACTTCAAAATTAAAAGTCTACATTTTGTCTGATCGAAGATAAGGCGTTTATAATTTTAGATAAAAATCAGTTCTTCTTTTTGGGATCTTTTCTTAGGGATTTACAAACACTAAGATCTCAATTCTAGTGTCAGACTGGAAGAGGTTCAAATAACCTTACTTTATACAGTGTGAGTCACGTTAAAGTGTACATATGAAAATAGATGAAACTAGACCTATTTTTATCGACAAAAAAGAGGTCAAAAAATTTTTGAGATTTTTTTTTAATTTTTTATAGAATTTTTTTTCTTCAAATTACTTATTGTAAAGAATACGCAATAACTTTTAAACTAAGCGGTATATCCTGATAAAATAAAAACAGTAATAATGCTAAATAACAGGCGATACTAAAAAAATACATAGAATACACAAAAAATGCCAACAAATAATAAAAAATGAAACTTTTTGAAAAAAATCTGCTTAAAAATTCGTGTTTTTTTGGTTATTTTATAAATTTCTCTTAGTTTAAAAGTTATTATGTTTTCTTTACAATAAGTAATTGAAAGAAAAAAAATTCTATAAAAAATTAAAAAAAAATCTCAAAAAATTTTTGACCTCTTTTTTGTCGATAAAAATAGGTCTAGTTTCATCTATTTTGATATGTACACTTTAACGTGACTCACACTGTATAGCACACAATTATTACGAATAATTAACTAGTTTACTTTAGATAGAACATGAAAAAAAAACACGATAAAATTGCTATTCTCGTTTATTTATATCACAAAGTATAAAATATTTACATCTAGTTTTTAATAAGTCTACAACTTGGTTACTCACAAGGTATTGATTTTATTTGAAAGATGGCATCTGCACAACTTACTGGCAAATGTTTCTATCACAGTTTAATATTTTTATCTCATTAATTTAAAACCAATAATATTAATGGTTTTATTAATTGCATTAGTAGATAAGTATTAATAAACCTACATGTAGTACAGTTTGTTTAGGTTTAGACTTTAAATTAACTAACCGACTGTAGGAAGAGGGTTATGTCAATGAATTATCAGAGGTATTTACTAAATCCAAGTTTTCTCAAAACTGCTACTACTGATTTATGAATATAAATCACAAAATGTTTTCAGTAATTAAGTATCAAACAATGCAATTTTATGGAATATTACTTTATGGTCCAAAATTAATAGAAACTAACCTGTTTATAACGTTAAATTATAACGTTCAAACCAAATAAAAAACCAATCTATGCTTTCTTACTCTTGTCCTATTAGTAAAATCTAATAGCTTAGTTTAACCCTAAATTACTTGAGCTTTGTACAATGTTACCACTAATATGGCCCAGAAGACCCTATCGGCTGTTATTGTCTATCCTTTGTGGGCAGCAGGCTGGGTAAGGCTCAGAAAGGTTGCCCATCCTGAAGAAGCCGGGGTCGTTGTCCGATTGACAGCTGGAAATAAATAAATACAGTTATTATAGTTTTCAGTTCTTGACAAAATAATAAGAGAAATAGGAATTACTGCCCAAAAATATTTGGTAGGTATGTAAAACGATGTTCGGAAAATTTAATGAATGCATGTAATAAGATCGTATTTAAAGAAATGAAGAAATAACTTTAAACATTTTCCAATCAACAAGTCGTGATTTCTCTAAAAACTTAGAAAATAACATTTTATCAATCTTAGTATAATTTTTCGAGTAAAATTAAATATTATACGAAATTAACGATGAACACATACGTGGTTTTCTCAATAAACGCCTCATAATCTTCTTCAATTTCTATTATTTCTTCTTTGGCGCCAGTATCTATGCTCCTTCTCTCTCTATGTAACTCATCCAACTTCACAACTTTACCCACTCTTTCTAACTTCACCTTTTTCCTTAGCGAAAAAGGTTTGAATAATTTTGCTTTCTCTTCAAAATGCGCTCTCACTTCCTCCAAAACCTTTGCTGGTAACGGATCGGTCTGCCATTCTGGCTTTTTATTATGAAGCTTACCATTCAACAAGCTTTCAAGTAATTTGCTATCTAAAATGTTAGCTTTTTCCTCCTCTGTTTTTGCTTTGAAGTCAGTTTTGGGTTTTGTTTGTTCTTTATCAGGTTTTGTGTCTGTATCAGCTATGGTGTTGTCTGGAGTCTGTTCATTGGTAGTCTTTGATGGTACATTATTATTGTTGTTGACATCAAATCGAGCCCATGGGTTTTCAGCGTAGTTTATATTGAAAGGGTAAGAGCTTACGTTATGTGGGATGTATGAGAATGGATATGGAAGCAACATTGAGGGTTGGATCTGTTTTTGGGTTTCAACTGTAAAAGGTCGTTTTAATACCCCACCATAGTTTTGTGGTGGGGGTGGGTAGCTCTGAGGTGGTGGATAATTTACTGGGGGCAAGTTTTGTGGTGGCGGGTAATATTGGGGAGGTAACGGAGGCGGGTATCCTGCTGCCACATTTTTACTGCATGGAGGTTTCACATAAGGTGGTGGGGGTTGAGGGTGAGGCTGTGGAATATAAGAGGGGTAAACAGGCTGAGGCTGTGCTTGAGGGCTGTAAGCGGGATGAATATAAGAAGACTGCCTTTGAAAGTTGGATAGTGGGTAGTAATATGGCAGCTTTCCGAAATCAGTTCTTGATAAAGGACCCGAGAAGTACGTGCTGGGATTGGCTACAGGTTGAGGTTGGACTGTTGTAGGTACAGTATTTGACCCTTGGTGCTCCATGTCTGGCTTATGATATTTATTGACAGGATCATACCAATATGAACTATGTCCACTGTTAGATCTAGCTTTGAAATTTTGCGCAAACCTCATCGTCTCTTCTATTATATTCTCTGACGTCATCTTGTCCATTTCTTTGTAAATATCTTGCGCTAAATTGTAAATGTCAACTATAGCTTCTAAATCACTCTTTTTGACGTTGTGCAGCATATCTGATATAGTTTTAATTTCGGTTCTGTTAGAAATCTGTCACCTCCTTCTAAATCGATCTTTTGTTTTAGTCTTTCTTGGATGTTGTTCAACTCATCTTGGAGTTGGGATTTAAAACGAGTCTTTTCAATTCCATTATCAGGTGCGTTGACAGGTATTAGAATTTGCGGGGTGATGTTACTAGCAGAGAATTGTCCATCTGCATCTGCGTCTACGTTTCGAGCTTCGGCATTTTGAGTTAGGTTGATTTTAGTGAGGTTCAGTTCTCTCAAATGGACCTGCGGTGTCACCTTTTTTCTTAATTTGCACGTGTAGTTCCCGCAAAACGTTGTGGAGGGCCACGTACTGTTTGCTGGATGAAATTTCCCGGTGTCCGGATCTCTGCAGTAGTAAGCTGAAATTTTAATGCACATTAATTAGTTCGTGCTGCGGCGCTCGTTGTTTTGAATTATCATCTGTTTTTGTTATTAAGAGTAATGGCAAAGTACAATTAGCTAGTTTTCGATTGGAAAATGTTGTCATAGAGGGAAAAACGTGATACCTAATATAAATTAAGTACCTATTGTGTATCTTTTACTTGCTATGAAAGCTAGAATAATATATTTCTAAATTTTAGAAATAACTTGTCACTTGGAAAATCACCAAATCAAACTTTAGCTCCTTCTAAATTTTAATCATGATTATTTTTAAGGTGGTCGAATTCTTTATATTTTTTTATTTATTTTAAAATAACTTCTTTGATATTGTTTACATTTCTATTGATTTTTTAATTGAACATTTAATGGTAGATAATAAAGATTGTAACAAATTATAGCCTCATTTATTTCCCGCACATTAACAAATAATTAACCTTTTTTCTTTTGTCTGTTATTTCCCAAAACTTTCAACTAGATAGCGCCCTAAAAATATTCAAACACAAATAAATTGAGGCATATTCATTTGTTGTCAATGAACTACCCTCAAAAGACATTCACAAAATACCTCAATTGATTAGGATTGATGGTGTTTTTATTATGAAAAGTGAAAACGGCAACAAACACATTGGAGTGACACAATGGCATACTAAACGGTATTGTTGAACACAATGGCTCGCGTCATTCATTTTGATTAGCACTAAGTGTTGAAAATAGCTGATTATGGACATGATATTGAAAGATATTGATTGGAAATATAACCCAGTCATATCTTTTTTAGGAATTACGGTTCTTAAGACTGTAAAGAGAAGGGATAAGGGTGGAACTATGTATGTATTGAACTTTAGCATGTATCAATTGTTCGTAGCAACCATTTTGTAGTAACGGTAGAGTGGCTCCTTCTGACACAGGTGCAAATGCACTAAGAATAAGTCAACCTTTGTTTTTAGTTATAAGAAACTTTGGTACTGAAACAAAGTTATTTATTATGTATGTCATGAGACTATGTGCTGCCATAATTTTCATAATTTTCACAGATATGGAGTGGGGTTCTATGCCAGTCTCTATATCCCTGAACTGAAATCCTAAAAGCTATAAATGAATAGGCGTTTCTGGCTTGCCCAGAAATCACTCCATTTATTTCTAATATTCAGATCGCAATATTTATTCAGAGCCGTAGTTATGGTAAGTACAGGTCATTAGTATTAATTTATCATCAAATTTTTAGGTCACACCCTAAGGTTGTAACTCCAAAAGTAAAAATATTATTTACCTACCAATTTAATTAAACTTCATGATATAGGTAGGTACACTGTTTTGATTCCCATATAAAACATGCTACTTAAGTCTCTGTAATATAATACAACCATTTTCTTGGATTAATGAAATATGAGTGCTTAAGAATTTGTAAACCTCATACCCTGAACTAATCGAGGCAAATTCTAATAAGCCTTATTATTTTAATGTTCAAATTACTACTTTCAGAATTTACAAAACATTATTCAAAGGAAAGTGTGTTGATTAGACACATGATTCTAACTTTCAGTTAAATAATGTGTTAGAAGATTATCCTAATTTTGGGTTATATAAAAGTACTCTTCCAATAATAATTTACACAGAAATTGATTTAGTAAAGTGTCAAAACATTTTAAATAGATAAATTATTCTCGCTGTCTCTCATAACATATTACATAGGCTTTATAGATTTAGCAATCCTAAAGTAGATAGATATGGAAGAGTGTTATGTTATAACCCAATCTAGTTTAGATTGTTAGTTAAATGAAGTAGACTACAAATTATACCACAACATACATATTTTTAAAACACTGCACATTTCACAATCTAAGCAATAAATACATACCCTTGCCAGACAACGCGGTAACAGCACTTATCCCACACAGAATAAAGACCAAAATCCTGCGTATCTCGTCCATTTTGTAAGGCACATAAGATGCGCACGCGTCGCTTCCGCGGACAGACTGACTGGCACTGAAAATGACAGTGTTTGGAATTTATTGTTTTGGTTTTGACGACGTTCGCTATTTGATACAGATTCTCAAAGTATTGATGACTTTCTCTATTAATTAACAAGGAGGTTATATTGGTTACGTGTTCCTGAATAATTTTCAGGCGAAAATTGAGTTTGTGCTTCTGAGAGCACGCTATTCGGGCGGAGGAATTATTAAACTAGGTACTTAGAGATTTATAATTCTGAGTGCCTAACTAAAGAAATGATTATTTTTATAGAACCTGATTCTTTCTATCTAATTAAGATATTATGCGTCAGTCTCTCCAAATCGTAATTAGTAAAAGCAAAATTACACGAGTAGGTTAGGAGGAACTAACTTCATAAAAATATTATTGTCAGCACATTTGCAAAGAATGAATTAAAATTAGTTTTTTTGACACTTGACTACAACTTAGGTAATTGATTCTATATTTGAGCAATACTTACTTAATTATTAAGAAATAACTTTCAGATTTAAAAACTTTCCCGTTTTCACCATCAATCCCTAATTTTGAGGTGACCCCTATGGTAACACATAACAGGAATTTTGTTTTCATAATTATGGGTCACTTCAAAATTAGGGATTGATGGTGAAAACGGGCGTAAACGTGTTAAAAATAACTTCATAACAATAAGCCGCAATATGAATCTAAAAACAGTGACGTTCGAATTCACAAAGCAGGAAAATTATTAAATGCTCCTTTACACAGAGTTCAAAACAATAAGGCTATAAATAAGCCCATTATTGCTATAATAGAGTATCTTGGAAAGCTATTTTTCCGGGACCCATAAAGTACAACAACTTGAAAAGTGGATCGACGTGTATTGCAGTGGAAATAGTGGAATAGAGCGTTGTGTACCGACTTGCGACAAATAAATAAGAGCATTATAGACATAATAGAAGTTGATGCAGTCTTTCACAAAAATGTTGTACTTTTGACCTCGTTAGTTTACAAACCATTTTATTTCTTTAAAGTTTCCCGGTGAGTACTAACTAATTCGTTCGTTCGTTCGTTTCAGCGAAATGACGTCCACTTTTGGACAAAGGGCTCCCCCAAGGCTTTCCACAATGAACGGTCCTGCGGTGCCCGCATCCAGGCTCTTCCCACGACCTTCACCAGATCGTCGGTCTACCTAGTAGGAGGCCTGCCCACGCTACGTCTACCAGCCCGTAGTCGCCACTCGAGAACTTTTCTGCCCCAACGTTTGTAACTAAAAATATTCCAGTTGATAACGAAGTGGTCGGTCACAGACCTATAAAAGGCACAACCGTGGTACAGCAGGCCAGGGTAAAACCTTACAACTGGCACAGGTATTGTGGAGCCCACAATAACCTCTCAATAACTCAATTGGAGCTTTGTAAGGTGAATAGTGACGTACCTACCTAGTTAACCGATTGAAAAAAGGAGGACAATCGATCATACTATTTCGGTTATAGGTATTCACATAATTTTAACTTGAGATGACGTGTAGCTTATATCGGTTAGTTTTAAAAGGACATCATTGATTAACTTCTAGTTTATTCAGGCACACTTTAAGCGAGTCTGATGTCGGTTTAACTGTTTTAGTGCAAAGTTAGGTTTCAGTAAAGGTTTACTGTTTATCGAGACATTTTACTGATTTTGCAAGATAAGCTCATACATTTTCCGTCTAAAATTATTGATAAGATTTTATCACACCATTATTGAAATTTTAATGATAAATGTACTGACTTTTGCAACCAAATAGTATGGATTTCGTTCAGTGAAAGCAATATATGTAGTTTACTTTTACAAATTATACGGTGTTTCACTGTCGACCTTCGACCTCATGGTTGAACATGATTTATATCATAATTTTGTCAATAGCTATCTCATTTACCTCTCTAAGAATTTATATTTTTATCGATATCGATAAAAAATCCGTTTCTCCTCACTACCTGTCCGGCAAACTTCCCAATAATAATAATGCCTGACAAAAGAACTCGGCTTCTATAGATCGCTGGAAACTTGTTCAATGCCCTCCATTTTGTTCGTCTACTCCAGAGCTTGGTTGTTTTAACATGTTCTGGGTAAAATAATAATTATGATTATTAAGAAATCGTTGGTTTTTGGCAATTAAATACTGTTTTGTAACAATGGGGAAGACTACAAGGCAGTATTAAAAGATACCTTCCATATTTATGGTGCTCTAAGGTTTAAGAGTTGGTGATTTGAGATTTCTCCTTCATTAGTTTGATTGTAAGTTGTTGCAATTCACGAAGGCGAGTGAGCTTTACATGTGTGGTGGCTTGCTACTGTTCGTTTTTCAAAAGTTTTCATAGATATTACACTATCGTTATGTGCATGTACACGCACACAAGTAAAGCTTACTCGCCCTCGTGAGTTGCAAGAACTATGCGGTGAGCCCATTCGTAACACAAGCATTTAGCTTAGTACGAGGGGCTATAAGTAAGTTGTGCAATATAAATTACTACGAGTAATCGTTCGTTCGTTTCAACCGAAAGACGTCCACTGCTGGACTAAGGCCTCCCCCAAGAATTTTCACAAAGACCGGTCCTGCGCCGCTCGCATCCAGGCGCCTCCCGCGACCTTCACCAGATCGTCGGTCCACCTAGTGGGAGGCCTGCCTACGCTACGGCTTCCGGCTCGTGGTCGCCACTCAAGAACTTTCCTGCCCCAGCGGCCGTCAGCTCTACGAGCTATGTGCCCTGCCCACTGCCACTTGATTTTAGCGATTCTGCGGGCCTCATAAGAAGGCTCAAGGTGACCCAAAGGGCGATGGAGCGTGCTATGCTCGGAGTTTCCCTGCGTGATCGAATCATAAATGAGGAGATCCGTAGGAGAACCAGAGAGTGACTACGAGTAATAAAAAAAAATTAAAATGATAAAAACAGAAGAATGTTTGAGAACCACTGTCCATTGAAATTAGCAAACGTGATGGAATACGATCTATGCTATCAAACGATCGAGGGACATTCGATCTAATTGATACGTTTAGATAAGCCTTTAGATAGATAGATACTTAGATTGTGTGGCATTCGTTACTAGGTATTTCTAGACTGGCTGTGCCCGCGACTTCGTACGCGTGAAAATTGATTTTGAATATATTTCCCGTTTTTGCAACATTTTTCTTTATTGCTCCACCCCTATTGGCTGTAGGATAATGTTATAAGCCTAAAGCCTTCCTCAATAAATAAGCTATCATACACAAAAATAATTTTGCAAATCGGACCAGTAGTTCCTGAGATTAGCGCGTTCTACCAAACAAACCTTCAGCTTTATATTAGTACTTATACAGGGTGTTGATTTCAATCCTCGCCATATTTATTTAGGTGATCTATTATGACTTACATAAACGCATTATCCACAAAAAAAATTACAATCGAAAGAGGAATGTTTAGCGAATATTTTTCGTGTGACATCAATTGAACTGTGGCTCGCAATAATGAAATAAGTTTACGCTGCGGCACCATCCAGATACGCGGATCGCTCGCTTATCATGTCGGATAGCCTCTGAAGGAAGCCACGTAAAGTAGGTAGTGTAAATAGTAATTTTTCTTCGACTGACTAAGTTAAAGTTCGTTTAAAATTTTTTTCGAAGTCAATTTTTTTACTGATTCGTGATCAGAGTAAGCTACTTATTGAACTCCCTAAATATGGCGAGGATTGAAATCAACACCCTGTATAAAGTATAGAAGTACATATAGATAAGGGACTATCCGAGTTTTGGACCTTTCTCTTTGACAAGAACTAATCTGGGTTTAGGACTAAATTGTTTTAGGACATCTTTGAAATCTAATTTAGTGTTACACAGTCTAGGCTTTAGGAATTTTATCTAATAGGTATGTGTTTGTTAAAATATTGAGCGGATTTTTATGAAAACTTTTTCATAGTAGGTATAACCAGAAGCCGAAATTCCAACGTATAAAAATATGTAGGTATTTTTTGGGACCTATATTTTCATTTAAGTGAAAATATTTTTTTCATATTATGCCTCGAACGGAAATACAAGTAACTTACTCGTATTATTTTATTGTGTATTACCTACATTACAATTAAAATAACTACATAGTTTGTTAATACAGTCACGCAGTGCATGAACTAGTAGGTACCTACCTAATTAAAATTAACTAAATTCTATTTATTTTCTTAAAAAAAGACAATCTTCTTCCATTATTTTTAACGCATAACCGCATCATAAATTAATTCATAACGAAATACCATAACTCTATATGAGAAGAACTTTAAAAACAAAACAGACAAACAAGCCGGTCGTTTACAAGCGATTTAAGGCGCCTCCGTCGGCGATTTGTACGTTTCAACACTTAAGGGTGTGACGCCCCGCTGGGCGCAGCGCGTGTCAGCGACGAGCGCCACAGAGTTGCGATTATAAGGTTTATAATTATTTACTATATCTACATGTTATGTCTTACAGATATTATTTATTATTGTGTTTTATTAGCCAATCAAAAACACTTTAAGTAAGTTTTTCATAAATAATGTACATTAGTTATTACTTTTTATAAGATTTTTTACATTGTTTACTTACTTAAGAAACGGTTACCCATAAAACCCTTTGTACTTGGTGAGAAAAAGTAGCTTAATAAACATCGCTAAGAAGGTATACCTAATTTCATTTCTTTGTTTCGGAGCTGTAAACGTGAAAAGATACAATAAACAGGCCAACGGTTACCTATTTACTTCGCATTTTTAATTTTCTTGTTTGCGTATTTTGCTTTACTTAATAAATGACATCCACTGCTGGGCAAAGGCACCTCATAGGGATTTCCTAATTGACCGGACCTGCATTGCCCGTATCCAGCGACTTCCTTTCTTCACTAGGTTTTCTTTCGACCTGCTCTATAGTATTTACAGAGTAATTTGAAAGATATTTCCCGCGTCAAGTTGAATCCCTATGGCGTCCCCACTCCTTGACCTATCATCGCGTTGCCCCCCGCCGCGACACATTAAAGTATGATTCTTTCGTCCTTTCGGGCTGTTTGAATTGTGAGAAGCGCCTTAATATCCTTCACGCTTGATTATTGGGCTCAGGGTTGGCGATAGACTTATTTTCGTTTTTTTTTTGCTTTTTAATCGCAAACATTTATTAGACCTGGTTCAGATACGAGTAATAACCGCTCGATTACTGAGTGGTTCTCATTCGCGAAGCACTGAGGTAGTAACCGTGCAGTTACGGTTCGACAAAAATGTTTAGCAACTGTTCAGCAACCGATTATCGCTGCCTGTATCTGTCTATATCACTAGAGATACGCAACAAACAGCAGGCTATTTACGGCGTGACTATGCACACAAACCTCTCAAAGGTAGCAGGAAGGCGCTGGATGCAGGCCGCTACCAACCGCGCAATATAGAAATCATTGGAGAGACTCATGTTCAGTAGGTAGTGCACATCTTTCTAAAATGATGATGATGATGACATTAATTTGTAAAATATTTTCTACGACAAGTCGCATCTCCATGGCGTACCATTGCCCCCCGTCGCGACACATTACAGGATGATTCCTCGTCCTTTCGGGCTGTTTTGATTGTGAGAGCCTTAATATTCTTCACGCTCGATTATTGGGCTCAGGGCTGGCGATCTGAGTGTAGATAAGGCTTTGTAAAGGGTTTTTTTGCACGGCGTTATTGAATTTTGTGACCCTTAGTATTTGAGGTCTTAAATTGATTAATCGATAAAAATAATTGCTACCAACCGCTTTTGATGTTCATAAGTGCCACTTGTGGTCTAAATTGAATAAATATTTTTGATTTTGAGGTGAACACAAAAAAAATCTTAAAACTTGATTTGAATCAGTCATAGATTTTTTCTTTATGATTGCTTTAAATTATGGAAATTCAAACATTATAAGACCTCGATGTATAACTTGAAATTGAACAGCTTTGTTCTGTAATAAGATTCGTATTACAGAACGAATTTAAATTAGGACTTACTCTATTTATTTAATAATTATCCTTAGAACGATTGATAAAATTGTCGGTAAAAATCCATAGTGCTGGCAAAAAATAAAACATAATTATGTGATCAAATAAAAGAAAGTAATAACAGGCTTAATATTTAATTTTTAGCGTTAAGAGTTGCATCTCATACTAATTTGGAAATTATAAATAAGTAACTTGAAAAAATCTAACTGCCTAAGGCGGGAATTGAACCTACGTTTTCAGTTTATTTATAATTATCAAAATAACAGGCTTTATTTAAAAAAAGCCCCTGATAGCATCTACTCCCCTTTAAAGTTTTCTTTACAACTCAATTTACTTTTCTTGTGCAAATAAAGAGTTATTATTATAACCTGTCATTGTTCCTAATTGGTACACAAAATATGAGTCCATTAAAAATACAACAAATGACTACAATACAATTTGCAACAAGTATTAAAAACGATAAGTTATTTAAAAATTTACAGCAGCACATCAGCCTATACCTACATTGTTATTGCAAAAACACACTTATTTCGACCACATAAAATGCATCAGTGTAAAGCTTAATGTGCCATCGTCAGGACTCGAACTGCCAACCCTGAAGTTTACCGTTAATTATGAAGGCGGTTATTTTAAATCATTCTTCAGTTATTTTTAACGATTGTGGAGTTTAATAAGATTGTTGAAGGCTCTAAATTGGGTTCTTCTTTTTAAACTTATTTTAATGGAGTAAATTCCTTATTCTATAAAGTCATAAGTATTATCCCTGTGGTATTTATTTCTGTTAGTTGACCCGGCGAATTTCGTACCACCACCATTTAATAATCATCAAAAATAAAGTAGTTATTCTAATGGTGAAAAAAATGTATAATTAATTATAGAAAATAATTGTAGACCTACCAGAATCTCATAGCAAACAAAAATATTGGAAAAGTGTAGATTTTTTTATAATATTATAGATACCTAGGTGACATGCAATGTTTGCCACTTAGTGCGGTGGGACCATGGTTAAAATAAATTACCCGTAGACCCACTGGCAAACACTGTTCAGAACGGTGGGACAACGGGTAAAAAAAATTACCCGTGGACCCACCAGGGGGACATGTTGGGGGGACCACGGGTAAAATCCGTATAATTTACGACGATCTGTGACACACTGAATTTCACGCGGGTGAAGCCGCGGGCAACAGCTAGTTAAGTTATATTTCTTCCAATAATTACATTAAACTATGATCATACTAATAGTAGTGCTTAGTACACTATCATTTAATTTTGCTCGCCGTGGGATTCGATCCCTCAACTTAGACGCAGCCCTGTAAATGCTATTCTTTTCCCATAATTAAAACAGCGGTTATTTTAAATTATGCCACGGTTATTTTTAACCTTTGTAGAACTGTAATAAGTTGAGTGTTGAAGCTTTTGAATTGTGAGCTTGAATAATTATTTTTAATGGCTCTTAAAGTTGGTAGAAAACATTATTTCTTTAAATTGCTTAGTGTTTTATGTGTCATAAAGTGACTGCAACGTAATTGTTGAAGTTGATGTTATTTTTTGTAAAAATTAGCTGTTCCCGCGACTTCGTACGCGCGATAATAGTTTGAATATCTAAATATTATAACTCAAAGGTGACTGACTGACTGATTGACTGACTGACTGACATTTTTTTTTTTTAATGTGATAGGAGGCAAACGAGCAAACGGATCACCTGATGGTAAGTGATTACCGTCGCCCATAGACACCCGCAGACCCAGGGGCGTTACAGGTGCGTTGCCGGCCTTTAAGGTAAAGATACGCTCTCCTCTTGAAAGCTTGCAGGTCGTATGACATGGTGATCTATCAACGCACAGCCCAAACCACTGGACCGATCGGGCAAGTAGATGTTATGACGTAGGCATTCCGCTAAGAAAGGATTTTACGAAACTCCACCCCTAAGGGGCTAAAACGGGATCCACGCGTACGGAGTAGCGGGCGGCCGCTAGTAAAATATATTTTGCAACATACTTCTTTACTGCTCAGCCCCTATTGTAAAATGGGCTATCCAACACAAAAATATTTTGTCAAATCGGACCAGTGCAGTAGTTTCTGAGATTAACGAGTTCAAGCAACCGGTGACAAAATTCTAACTAAATTAACAACGTCTTTACCATTTTCTTTTCTTCAAAGTTATTTATTCAACCAACGTCTTCTTTACAACATAATTGCCTGTGTTGTTAGTCGTTTTTTGCTGACTGTACATTTCCTGGTATCCGTACGTGGTTTATATCAGTGTACAGATAAATCAGATCGTATCGCACCGTCAGCAGCGTTGGTTAACAAATAGATACGGTTCGGACTGATAGAGGGGGGGTGTTAATGTAGTTGTACGAAAAGCTGTTTAGATTTCGTTTTTGTTTTGGTTCGTTTAATTGCCTTACGATTCATGTTATACTAAAGGCGGGACTACCCACTAAAACCCGACGGTGTCCACCGGAGTCCAATGTAACGGAGCCGCGAGTTGTCCTAACGTAGTCCAAGTCAAAATGTTGTTTACATTTAGAAGTCGTCCTATTGAAAAACAGTACTAAATCCGTATTCACGTGTCATTTCGATAGAACGATTACTCGATAGGTTCGCAACTTAGCGATTTGTCATTTTTGACGTTTTCACCGGCATCCGATTATAAACCAAACTTCAAAATAGGTAATCGGTGAATACCGCGGAGGTACGATCGAATACGCATAAAAACGAAATCGAAACAAAATCGGGCGTTTAATACGTGAATACGAAAAGTGACACCAGCGATCAAATCGCTTGCATGTCGTTGAAGTTTTGATACGTGAACGAGGCCACTGGACATTCATCCAGTACCTACTGTAGCCTCATCTCGTAACAGAACTTCAACGACAACAAATCGTTGAATGCGATCCTATCGAGTAGTCGTTCTATCGAAATGGTCCTTTTGAATACGGATTTAGAACTGTTTTTCAATGGGACGACTTTATAAATCTATCAACGTGGAAGGCATGGCAGGCCGCTACCAATCGATCAACATGGAAAGCATTGGGGGAGGCCTATGTTCATCAGTGAATGTCCTATGGCTGAAATGATGATGATGATGACGTAACAAAACTTCAATGACAACAAATCGCTGAGTTGCGATCCTATCGAGTAATCGTTCTACCGAAATGACCCTTGTGAATACGGATTTAGAACTGTTTTTCATTGGGACGACTTCTGAACGTCAGCGAGATCTTGACTGTCAAAATACGTGAATTAGGCCTACTGCTCTCTTGCCCTGTGCATTCGCTACGTGCGTCCGCACAGAACTTAGGCGCCTATAGTGGAACAGTACAATGGACTGCAAACAATACCTCCTAATGTACATCGTCTTGGAAATATACCTTAGACATGCGATCCACACATTTCGATCGGATTACTTGGCTATTTGCACTTTTTAGTTGATTGTGGGATCCGATGTTATGGAATTCAGTTTTGAGGGTAATCTAAGTTTTGTAATAAATAAGAAAGAGGTTTGTTAAAGATAGTAAACCTCTAACAAACACTACATTGGTAAGAACCACTGTGAAGTTTTATAATATTAGAAAAAGGCTTGTTGTTACCTGTATTACAAGTAAAGTTCTGAATTTTTTAACGACTGTTTTTCATGGATGAACACTGCATAGACTGCAATCAGACCTGAGTATTATAAAACTGCAATCATAATGATAATAACCACAAATAAATATGTTTTTTTGTCATTGTTGAAAGGGAAACATAGGTAAGTACCTACTCTACACTTCTGAACTTATCTCTTTTTCACCTCATACGAGAAAAAAATTGCATGTCACTATGCACAATTGCACGTATTTTTTCAGTGAATTTAGCTCTCAAACAATACGTATTCTCCATTGCAAGAGTTGTTAAGTAGCACAACACATAAATAGTCTTTATTTTTTCTACAAAAAGCCGCATTATGCCTCGTACACCTCGGAAAACATACCCCACTTCCCACGTTGTCGGTTACCCTCTTAATTACTTGTCCAACATAAACGTCACAATCCAAACGAAGATTTAGAGCACGTCACATATTCTGAACAGTCATTAACACGAAATTATCTGTCTGCTTTGCGAAAATAAACCCTAAGTTGGGGGGTTAAGAGCTAATTGTTTAGGTGTAGAACTGGTAGCGTTTAGTATAATTTATGTTCGCGTTCGGTTCTTACAAAGCGTTATTTTAACGGCGATGTTAAAGGGAGTACACATAAAACAGGTAAATTACTACGAGTAATATTGGTAGCAGCTTAATTCTTTAAAATAACCTGTAACTTTTGTAGAGTCAGAATGATTATTGTAGATAGCTTTATTTTTTAGAATGTTGCATCTGTTTCGTAAGCCTTACTAAATACTTGTATTCTGTATTGTTTTTATTTTTCAGTAGACAAGACATTATTGTTGATAACATTAGTTTAAAAATACTATTTAATATCTTTCTATTTTCTTATATTTAATTTTGAAAATACTGTAGTTTTTTTTTAAGTTCGTTATGCCATCTAGTTATAATCTTCTTTTCCACTCTACTCACTTGAATATTTATTTATTTATTAATTTTATTTTATTCGGATAACCAACAGCAATACAATACAAATAATGGGACCTTAAATTATGTATCTGCTTAGCCATTTATAGGTAATCGCAAATGAATATTCCAACATTAAACCTTAAAATATCTTCAAATTGACATTGCAATCATCATTACCAGTCAAAACAGTCCATCTCTGCCCTAAAATATTCGCGTAAAATTAAATTCTCTTTAATATTTCGTTCCAAGCTTAAAATAGCGAAACAATATTTGAACAGCGAAGTTTGCCCTGCACCGTGAGCGGAGGGCTCAACTTTAATAAACGCTGTGAACTAGTCAAAGGGACTCCGTAACTCAAAAAGTGAAAGGTTATTAGTAGAATAAAGAGTTTAAAATTGCTATAAATTCATTGTGACAGGCGTTTCATGTGTTTCAAAATTGGTGCTTCGTGATTTTAGATTTTATGCCCGAAAATAATATTTATCTTGTAGTGAAAGTTATTTAAAACGCGACAGCGGTCTCCAATTTAGTCTGAATGTAGTATATTATTTTCTAAAAGATGAAAGAAGAAACAATGTTTACACCCGTATTCACAAACATTACAATGAGGTCTCACAGTGCGCGTGGACGCTGTGCGTTCGATTTGCTGCTTCACTTATGCAAGCATAGTTTGTGAGTACGGGCGTTAATCTCTTTAATGAAACTTACTTAAACTCGACAGCGGTGTCCAATTTAGTCTGAATGTAGTATATTATTTACTAATACATAGAAATTATATTTAATTTCAGATAGACCCCAAAACAAATATACAATCTCTACGTAAATGCTTATTTATTACAATACTTGTGCTAAATAAACGTGAAATATTTTGGTTTGCTTTTCATTAATGTAAATAGTAATTTTATGGTAGGTACGTTTTATCATTTAGGCTGAGTTGCACCACCTAACTTTATCAGTTACTTAACGATAACCGGTGTTTATTGTATGGAGTTTGACAGATTTTTGACGTTTGTTAAAGTTAAAGTAAGACGGTGCAACCTAGCCTAAGTACATAGGTAGGTACCTATAAAAAAATCTGTCAAAAGATAAAGATACGTCAGTTATCTTCAAACAGACCAAAGCTTGGATAAGCTTTGAAAGCTCTGGTTTGATAAATAAGTTCGTAGCCTGGTCCAGTTCCAGCTAAAAGCACCAGTTTTGTTCTATCTTGAAAGTTGATCTAATTTGTTTCTGGGAAGACCTAATTAATTTAATATTTTGTCTTACAAAACCTACCTACTGATTAAGAAATGAAAATGACTTCTTCAAATACAGAATATTTTGTCACAAATTACTCATTCTTCAAGTGAAACTTAACCTATTCTCTCCTTCATTCTATTCACAAACGATGCTTGCTTAAGTGAAGCAGCAAATCGAAGGCACGCGTTGAATAAGCTCTGTGATTTTNCTCAAAGTGTTGAGTACTTTCTCTATTAATTAACAAGGAGGTTATATTGGTTACGTGTTCCTGAATAATTTTCAGGCGAAAATTGTGTTTGTGCTTCTGAGAGCAAGCTATTCAGGCGACTTTATTAAACTAGGTACTTAGAGATTTCTGATTCTGAGTGCCTAAAGAACTGATTCTTTCTAACTAAGATAGTATACGCCATTCTCTCTAAATTGTATTTAGTAAAAGCAAAATTACACGAGTAGGATAATGGAACTAACTTCATAAAAATATTATTGTCAGCACATTTGCAAAGAATGAATTAAAATTAGTTTTTTGACACTTGACTACAACTTAGGTAATTGATTGTATATTTGAGCAATACTTACTTAATTATTAAGAAATAACTTTCAGATTTAAAAACTTTCCCATTTTCACCATCAATCCCTAATTTTGAGGTGACCCCTATGGTAACACATAACAGGAATTTTGTTTTCATAATTATGGGTCACTTCAAAATTAGGGATTGATGGTGAAAACGGGCGTAAACGTGTTAAAAATAACTTCATAACAATAAGCCGCAAAATGACTCTAAAAACAGTGACGTTCGAATTCACAAAGCAGGAAAATTATTAAATGCTCCTTTACACAGAGTTCAAAACAATAAGGCTATAAATAAGCCCATTACTGCTATAATAGAGTATCTTGGAAAGCTATTTTTCCGGGACCCATAAAGTACAACAACTTGGAAAGTAGATCGACTTGTATTGCAGTGGAATAGAACGTTGTTTACCGACTTGCGACAAATAAATAAGAACATTATAGTCACAATGTTGATGCAGTCTCTCACAAAAATGTTGCACTTTTGACCCCGTCAGTTTACAAACCATTTTATTCCTTTAAAGTTTCCCGGTGAGTACTAACTAATTCGTTCGTTCGTTTCAGCCAAATGACGTCCACTGCTGGACAAAGGGCTCCCCCAAGGTTTTCCACAATGAACGGTCCTGCGCTGCCCGCATCCAGGCTCTTCCCGCGACCTTCACCAGATCGTCGGTCCACCTAGTAGGAGGCCTGCCCACGCTACGTCTACCAGCCCGTGGTCGCCACTCGAGAACTTATCTGCCCCAACGTTTGTATATTATCATAGAATATCACTACAATAATATACAAACTAATACTATTCCAGTTGATAACGAAGTGGTCGGTCACAGACCTATGAAAGGCACAACCGTGGTACAGCAGACCAGGGTAAAACCTTACAACTGGCACAGGTATTGTGGAGCCCACAATAACCTCTCAATAACTCAATTGGAGCTTTGTAAGGTGAATAGTGACGTACCTAGTGGTTAACCGATTAAAAAAAGGAGGACAATCGATCATACTATTTTGGTTAATTCATCTAGTTTTAACGTGAGATGTCGTAGCAAATATCGGTTAGTTTTAAAAAGGACATCATTGATTAACTTCTAGTTACTTTCTTCTGGCACATCTTCAACTCAGCCTAACTTTAACGGTAACTATGACTATAACCGGTGCGTTTTGTATGGAGTAAGACAGATTTTAGAATAGAATAGAATAGAAAGTATTTATTTGTCTCAAAACAGGTTTTATTTACAGTTTTTCACAGATACAAAAAATCATAAGAGACAAAAAGGTCTATGACTCAGTGATTTTTTTTTATGCATAACAAGGCAGGTATTTGACCACAATCGCACCTGATGTTAAGTGGGATGCAGTCTAGGATGGTACATATCTGCCCTGTAAGTGCTTATTCACTCTCGCCTTGAAGAGGCCCGGATTGCAGGAGACCCACAAACCCTGTTATTCTGCCATAGCCA